>NC_057797.1:497380560-497382820 GCF_018294505.1 Triticum aestivum
GGAGCCACCGCCTCGCGCCCGCTGGATCGCCGCCGTGCCCCATCGCCTCCGTCGCGGTCGCCGCCCTCCTCCGACGACGGATCCGCCCTTCCCGACCCCGATCCGCCACCCCGAGCGCTCCGGCGACCCCATCCTCTACTCCAGAGAACTCCCCTGGTGATCCTCGGTTCGCGTGCGAAGAGACGAACCCTAGATCTGGGATTTCGGAGAGGTTGTTTTTCTCTAAGTCTTTTTCCAACATATTTTATGGCTCTGTTGAACGCATCATAACTCCATGACCGTACCTCCGTTTCATTAGCATCATATATCAAAATGTTCATTAGGAGATGCCCTTCATTTCCTGACATTGTGGCATGCTTGTTTGAGTCCATCTTGATGCTCAAATCATTGACGCAAAAGTGCTATAAATTGTTTACTGCTACTGCTTATCAGTTTAAGGTGATTTGTCATTTTTGTCACATTTGTTGTGTACATCATATGGGCATGAGCTCTACATGTGTTTTGATCTATGCCATGGCATCTTTACAGAGGTGCTTGACATGTATTTTTTTGATCAATGTGGTGACTAGCACAAGCATGCAAAGTAGCCTTCGTGATATTGCTGATTTCAGGGACTTAGGATTTTACTAAGTCATTTTCCTGCTGTTAGCCATGTAAACATGATGCTACAGTGAGATCCATGCTAGTTTTGAGTATCTTCAGTAAGGGAGTTTTGGACATATGGTTATGCTCTATCCATCCATGCCCCTGTTTGTAATTATGGAGTGCCCTAGCATGTCTTAATCTTGCTCTAATTTTGCTATAAAATGTTCCTCACAGATTGTTTACATGTTAATCAATTTTGCCATGGTTGTTGTTGTTGATCCATGCATGCTATGAACTTGGTCTTGCCATGGTTAGCTTCATGAACATGCCATATTGATGTTGATAGGCTTGTTTTGTCATGCAAGGTTTTTTATGAGTGATTTGAGCTCACAAAGATGCCTTCATAATTCTGTTTATGCCACACTCTATTTTCTGCTAAGTCTGAAACTGTTAATAAAACTTGCTATGTAAATGGGTGCCATCATATCTTCTGTGTCTTTTTGGCTCATGATCAGTAAGAGACTTTTGTTCTATGCATTTAGTAGATTCATGCCATGCCTTTGTTTTCTATGAGATGCTCCTGTAGCATGTTGTTTGCTTGCTCTAAACATGGCTTCCTGATGTTATTCCTGGCATGTTAGTATTTTCATAAAGTCTGTGAAGCTGATATCTTTTGCACTTTTGCCATGCTTGTTTGAACCTGTTCTAGTGTGTTTTAGCCATACTTCAGTGTTCATGTTTTGTCAAGCATCTTGAGTACATCACTATCATATACTTTGTTGTTATGTTGGAGTGCAGTAGCTTAGTTTCCTGTTGCATTCTAGATGACATTGTGCTGTTAATCCCATTCTTGTTTTGCTTGCCATTTGCAAACCGTGCATCCGATTCTGGTGATCTTTATATCGATTTTGAACGAAATCATCTCATCTTTCCAGCGGCACACTTGGTTTGCCAAGTTTATGCCTAGTTCATTCTTTCTCTTCCGAAGCACGCATATGCATTGCATATCACATCCCGCATGTCATGCCATGTTTTGCATCATGTTGTTTGTGCATTGCACCATGATTGATTGTTGGTCCTTTGCTTGTGTTCTTGCTTTGGGTAGAGCCGAGAGACGAGTACATGATCGAGGAACCTATTGAGTACGCTAACAAGGATCAAGCTTTCGTCAACTCTGAGAACTTTGCAGGGAAGATGGCCATACCCTCGAAATCACTTCTATCTTTTCTTGCTAGTTGTTCGCTCTATTGCTATGCCGCGATACCTACCACTTGCTATATCATGCCTCCCATATTGCCATGTCAAGCATCTAACCCACCTTTCCTAGCAAACCGTTGTTTGACTATGTTACCGCTTTTGCTCAGCCCCTCTTATAGCGTTGCTAGCTGCAGGTGAAGTTGAAGTTTGTTCCATGTTGGAACATGGATTTTGTTGGGATATCATTATTATCTCTTATTTACTTTAATGCATCTATATACTTGGTAAAGGGTGGAAAGCTAGGCCTTATACCTGGTGTTTTGTTCCACTCTTGCTGCCCCAGTTTCTGTCATACCGGTGTTATGTTCCTTGATTTTGTGTTCCTTACGCGGTTGGGTGTTATGGGAACCCCTTGACAGTTTGCTTTGAATAAAAGTCCTCTAGCAAGGCCCAACCTTGGTTTTACCATTTTCCTACC
>NC_057797.1:497383053-497392724 GCF_018294505.1 Triticum aestivum
TGGGGCCACCTCGAGGCAACTTGAGGGTTGGTTTTACTCGTAGGATGTCTCATCCGGTGTGCCCTAAGAACGAGATACGTGCGACTCCTGTTGGGATTTGTTGGCACATCGGGCGGCTTTGCTGGTCTTGTTTTACCATTGTCGAAATGTCTTGTAACCGGGATTCCGAGACTGATCGGGTCTTCCCACGAGAAGGAATATCGTTCGTTGACCGTGAGAGCTTGTGATGGGCTAAGTTGGGACACCCCTGCAGGGTTTTGATCTTTCAAAAGTCGTGCCCGCGGTTATGGGCAGATGGGAATTTGTTAATGTCCGGTCGTAGAGAACTTGACACTTAACTTAATTAAAATGAATCAACTGCGTGTGTAGCCGTGATGGTCTCTTTTCGGCGGAGTCCGGGAAGAGAACACGGTCTCGTGTTATGCTTGAACGTAAGTAACTTTAGGATCACTTCTTGCTCATTATTAGCTTCTCCACCGTGCTTTGCTTCTCTTCTCGCTCTCTTTTGCGTAAGTTAGCCACCATATATGCTAGTGCTTGCTGCAGCTCCACCTCACTACCCTTTCCTACCTTTAAGCTTAAAGAGTCTTGATCGCGAGGGTGTGAGATTGCTGAGTCCCCATGAATCACAGATACTTCCAAACAGATGCAGGTGCCGATGATGCCAGTGCAGGGGACGCTACCGAACTCAAGTGGGAGGTCGACGAGGATTCGGGTTGTTACTATGTTTCTTTTCCGGATGATCAGTAGAGGAGCCCAGTTGGGATGATCGGGGATCTAGCATTTGGGGTTGTCTTTCTTTATTTTGGTTCCGTAGTCGGACCTTTATTGTATTTTGGATGATGTATGATATATTTTTGTATTGTGTGAAGTGGCGATTGTAAGCCGACTCTTTATCCCTTTCTTATTCAGTACATGGGATGTGTAAAAATTACCCCTCTTGCGACATGCCTACCATGCGGCTATGCCTCTAGGTCGTGCCCTGACACGTGGGAGATATAGCAGCATTGTGGGTGTTACAGACCCCCCCACACACACACACAAAGAGAGAGAGACGGAGAGAGAGGGATAGGGACCAAAAAGGTTTGTGTGTTGGATGTGTGTGACAGAATTGAAGATTGTCGGTGAGAGAGAGAGATAGATAGATAGAGAGAGACACAGAGAGAGAGAGAGGGGGAGAGAGAGAGAACATGAGTCCGAAAGAGGGGCAGGTCACGTTTTATGCATCAAAGACTGATATAAACCATGTTTCGATATATACTTGCATTCAAATATTTAAATTGGAGAACATGTTGTCTGCAATCCACACATGAACGGAGATATGCGTATATCAAACAATTTCATTAATTTGACTTTCAACATGTTCATGGAGTACTATAATACTATACAACATGCTACTCGATTGAGGTGTTCAATTTTGGATTTAGTTCACTATTTTGACCTCATGAACGAGCTATTTCATTGAATCGAGATATTTCATTTTGGGTTTGATTCCCGTTTTTGAGTGGGTCAACTATTTGTCATATAGTAAATCGCTAGCAACGAGCATGTAAAAATACCTTACTCCCGAGCATCATCTCTCCATCTAAAAAAGAAGTGGCAAGCTAATATTTCAAAATTTGATTCGAATCGACTTGGTAAGGTAGACGTGGATGCTCGTTCTCCCAAAATTTGAACGAGCCGTTAAACACCCTCTTCTCGGTGGAATTCGCCCAAGCAAATAAATGGGAGACGCGAAATTACCGGCCTATGTGGGACACGCATCAATTGGCCCGTTGTACATCGAGGGTAGGTTCGTAATTTCATCCAACTACGCCTTCTCCTCAGCCGAAATGACATGTGCCGAATAATTCATAAACCATGGTCGGAAAAACACACTCTCCTCGCACTAAATAGCTCGCGCCCACTATTTCAAAACACGCTCTCCTCGCCCGAAATCGCTCGTGCCCACTATATTTCAAAACACGCCCTCCTCGCCCGAAATCGCTCGCGCCCACTATATTTGAAAACACGCCCTCCTCGCCTGAAATCGCTCGCGCCCACTATTTCGGAGAAGCAAAGTTACTCTACTATCCCCGACCCTCGGTACACAGACCCAAGCCAAGAATCCTAAAGGAAGGGGTAGAACTGTAACTCCCACCACATTTCAGACAAATGTGTCCGTAAGAAATGGTTCCCCCTCCTAATTCCCCATTCATACCTCCTGGGCGCCAAATCACCTTCTCCCTAGAAGCTCCCTTCTCCCGAGCCACGAAACCTCAGCCCCTCCTCCATGGTGCCCCCCACCGCACAAAATTCACAGTCGCCCTCCTCTCTAATCCCGGAGACGCTGCCCATTTGTCCTCGTGCACTGGGCCATGTGCCTCTTACTCCATGCTGCCAGAGCTGCCTCAATGACGGGCGTGTGAACCGTACCGGAGCCGATTCACCCCCGCTGTTGTTCATGGCACCGGAGCGGCTCCAACTTTGGACCCATCCAGAGCCCCGGCGCTGCTTCCCCGTAGCCGTCGACCATCGCGACATCTCTGCTTCCCTGCCGTCGGTAGCCACCGCAACCACGCCGGCCTCACTAACTAGGTAGCTGGGAGCTACCTACTTCACCGGGCCGCCAGATTGGTCGCACCCTCATCTCAAATCACTTTATTTAGGCGTCAGTTGTCAGAATTTTTATTCTGGGCCAATCGATTCCCAATGGGAAGCAGCACCCCTCGAGCCGGCGGAGCTCCTAAGCTGCCGGTTGGCTGGTGTCTAACGTAAGGGTGTGGGGGTGCAAGTTCACCGCGGAAGCAATGGTTAGATGGCTATCTTAGAGTTGCGTGGGTTGAAGGTACTGCCGTGAAAGTGCGTTATATCGACTAGAGGGGGGGTGAATAGGCGATTTTTATGGAAGTCTTCAGAACATAGAGGTTTTGAAGACAAACGATAAAATTAAACCTATTACCATGCAGCGGAAGGTAGACTACACTAGGCAAACCATAGTCAAGTATTCAATGAAGTGAAAGCACAAAGACTAATAGCAGCTAGGTAGTAAGGATCTGGTAGGAAGATATTGTGAAGCCAAACAAAACACGCAGTCACTCAGTGAAGACAAATGATAGTGCAAACATACAATGACTTCACAAGGAGTAACAGTAAGTAAAGGGAAGTGAAGATGAAACCAGTGACTCGTTGAAGACAATGATTTGTTGGACCAGTTCCAGTTGCTGTGACAACTGTACGTCTGGTTGGAGCGGCTAGGTATTTAAACCTTAGGACACACAGTCCCGGACACCCAGTCCTGAACACGCAGCTCAGGACACCCAGTCCTCACCGTATTCTCCTTGAGCTAAGGTCACATAGACCTCGCCCAATCACTCTGGTAAGTCTTCAAGGTAGACTCCAAAACCTTCACAGACTTCGTTCACTGGCAATCCACAATGTCTCTTGGAAGCTTAGAACGCGACGCCTAACCGGCTAGAGGATGCACAGTCCTCAAGTGTAATAAGTCTTCAGATCACACAGACAAGAAGACTTAAGTGATGCCCAATTCTCTCTGGCTCTGGTGGTTAAGGCTTTATCCTCGCAAGGAATTCTCTCTCAAAGGCTTCGAGGTGGGTTGCTCTCAAACGACAAAAGTCGTGCTTTCAATCTGAGCAGCCAACTGTTTATGGTTGTAGGGGGTGGGCTATTTATAGCCACTTGGCAACCCGACCTGATTTGTCCGAAATGACCCTGGGTCACTAAGGAACTGACACGTGTTCTAATGGTCAGATTTCAAACTCACACGGCAACTTTACTTGGGCTACAAGCAAAGCTGACTTGTCCAACTCTAGACAAGATTCACTCTCATAGTCTTCACTCGAAGACATAGGTTTTTGGTTTAGGCATCACTTCAGTCATTCTGACTGGTTCTCTTGGACCCCACTTAACAGTACGGTGGTTCCTATGACTCAACACAAAAGAAAAAGATCTATGAAAGATCTAAGTCTTCGGGCTCCATAGGCTTCATATAGTGTCTTCTCTTGTCATATTCTTCAATGTGAATATCTTCATATACCACCTTTGACTTCAATGTATTCATACATTTTTAGGGGTCATCTCTGGTAGTAAAACCGAATCAATGAGGGACTTCTACCTGTGTTATCCTGCAATTCTCACAAACACATTAGTCCCTCAACTAGGTTTGTCGTCAATACTCCAAAACCAACTAGGGGTGGCACTAGATGCACTTACAATCTCCCCCTTTTTGCTGATTGATGACAAACTAGTTGAAGTTTTCAACGGGAAATATAATCTGTGAAATTGTAAAGGATAAGGAATTGTCTTCATAAGTTGCAAGGGCTCCCCCTGAAGATGTGCATATAAGTTAATTTGCTTTTGGAATGCAAATGCACATGGCAGGTTGTACTTGTGGAGATCCACTTCAACTTATGATGACAATCCACTATGCATGTGAAAGTATATGAAGATAATGACATGCATAATGGAAAATGGACGTCTGCAGAATGAGCTAAGTGCGGAATTTATCATCGCACATGCGGAATTTATCTTCGCAAAACAAGGTGGAAAATAAGTAGCAGACGACCATCTAGTTTAAGTGTTACAACTCATAAGAACCAAATGTAGCAAAAACGAGAGTTGTAAGCACGAAGCAAAATATAAGGCACCCGCCCATATGGAACCGCTTGAAGACTATCAATCTCATATGCTTCTCCCCCTTTTGTCAGTAATGACCAAAAAGGTTTGAAGACACAGAGCCTCTACTCGTTCCCATGAGGAGTAGGTGAAGTAGCAGGGTTGTTGGTGTTGTTTGGCGGTGCAGAAGAGCTTGGAGGTGCTGAAGGAGGTGGCGGTGAAGTAGCATCGTCTTCTTCCTCAATAATTCTGGCAGTCAGTGTGGCAGCAGAGGAAGAGAACTCAGAGTCTTCAAGGGATGGAGTTCCTAGCAGCACAACCCTTCGAGGAGGTGTGGAGTCAAACTTGAATCTCTCATTGAAGCCATCCTCTTGAAGATCAGCTTCAGAACACATCATCGTGAGCCCTTTCCATGTGCGGCGACAGGTTTCATGGGCAACGAAAGCATTCTTGGTGGCAAGATTTCGAGTGCGATTAACATCCACCAAGAGGCTTTTCATCTGACGCTTCAGCCAGTCATGATGCCTATCCTGTTTCTGATGTAGAGCCACAAGAAGCTCTCGGTCGTTGAGAACACGAGTGCGCTTCTTGGGTCTTGGAGCAGTGGCACTGTCAGTGGCTTCAGTGGAAGCAGGGTGTGGTGCACGTGTAGTGCCAGCCAAAGGATACACCCGAGAAACTACTTCAACGCCTTCAACATTCTGAGTAAAACTCTGATGGTCTGCATTCTGAAGACTTAGAGGTTGCTTGGCAGGCACAGAATATATGGCTTCAGTAGACATGTCCACTTTAGGCAAGAAGATCCGATGGTTGCGGGCTGAGGGCTGATACGAGATGGCGGAGTGTAGCTTGATCAGCCGCATGACCCAAGGGGCGTAGAACTTCAAACCAAACAGATCAATGTCTGATGCAGCAAGTTGGCGTATGAAGAAGTCCTGTGCATTGAAGCATTTGCCATGAAGTATATAGAAGACCAAAGTCTTCATTGCACCCTGAAGCTTGGCATTTGGAGAGTGCCCTTTGATAGGCCAGAGAGTTCGCCGGATGATGTGATAGATGTTTCTAGGCAGGTACTCAAGGTCTTCAACAAAGAACTCTGTGGGATACGCAGCATCTTGGGGCAATGGCTTCATCATGCTGAGCATTTGACTCATATCAGGTTCTGGCCGCTGAAAGATGCTCTCAATAGCTTCAGCATGCAGCTGATATCCTTGCTCGAAGAGATTGCCAGGAGTGGGCAAGCCAGTGAGCTCAATGATGTCAAATGCATTGGCTTCGTGATGAACGTTGCCAGTCATCCACTCCAGGACCCAAGTCTTCAGATCTCTGCTGTACCCTTTGATGTGAAGTGTGGCATAGAATTGTAGTAGCAGCTCTTCATTCCAATGCTCTTCATCAGTAACAAACTGCAGCAGACCCACTTGCTTGAAGCAATCCAACGCTTCTTCTAGACAGGGCAGACCAGCTATAGCTTCAACGTCAAGGCGCTTGTGTGGGAAGATGCGACCTTGGTTGTAAAGAATGCAAGAGTAATAGCTTCACTGAGGATAGCTCCAGAACCAATCAGATGATATCCTTTCCCTTGAGTAGGGGTTCCTGGAGCTATTGAAGAACGTGTTGTCTGCCCTGAAGCCATTGATGTTGAAGGAGCCAGGTGCTGATGCAGGACCTGGAAACCTTGGCAGTCTTGGAATTGGCTTCTGGACCTGAGGTCTGTGCTCAACATGATAGTTGAATTGGGGACCGGCAGCAGACTCAGGAACAGAAGTGGCGGGATCAGTGGCTTCGCTGTCTTCTGAAGCTTTTGCTGGGGAGGGCTCCACATTAGCTTCATTGTTGGTTGTGGTAGCCTCAAGATTTTCATCCTCCACTTGACTAGCTGGAGGGTTGGTCACAGGCACATTCTCCTGGAGAACTGCTTCTTGGTGGAACAGGGGAGTGGGATCTTGTGGTACTTCTTCTTCTGCGGCTGATGCAGCCGGAATGTCTTCAGCGGAGACTTGAGGCCTTGGACCTTTGTGAAGCCTGCGTAACGCAGACGACGCCTGTGGAGTTGGAGTGGGCTGGGCCTCATAGTCTTCTTCCTCTTGTGGGCGATCCGCCCATGAAGCATCCTGTGCAATTGGCGTCAGTGGACGACCAATGCTGATGAGTTCTCTGGTTTCAAACTGAGAAGGACTGCATCATCTTCAACATTTTCATGATGACCAATGTCTTCAGCAGCGATGGGATCAGCTGCTGGAATGTCTTCAGCTTCAGGAGCCTCTGTGGAAGCAGGCTCATGAACTGTCAGTTGACATTCTGTGTCAGGACGAACCATAGAAATGGGTTCAACTATCAAGTGCTCTATGGAAGCAGCCCGAGCTTTCTTGGTCTTCCTCTTCTTCTTGGAGGGGGCAGTAGGAGAGGCTTCAGAGTGTTTCCTCTTCCTGGCTTCAGCCTCAGCAGTCCTTGTCTTCTTGAGCTCTGAAGCTGTTGACCGCCTTTTTGGCTTCGAGCCAGTCAGTCTAGTTGGGAAGACAATCGGAACTGCTTCCTGCCTTGGTGCATCAGGTTCAGCCGTAGCAGGCTTCTTCTTCTTCTTTGCGGCCATCCTGGGGTCGATGCCAGGACGCCCAAGCGCCTTGCGCTTCTCAGCCTCATTATATGCTTGCACACATCTGTCAGCCAGAGTCTTCATGCGCTCACGCGAACCCTGAGCTTCTGCACGCTTCTTCACAAAGGCTTCCTTGAGCTCGTGCATCATTGTCTTGAAGTTCTTCACTTCTTGCACGCTGAGCTTGGCCATATGCTTCTTGAACTGAGCCTTTTCATAGTCAATCTTCTGCTTCAGTTCAACAATGCGCTGGGCAATAGCAAGTTCTGAAGCAATGGCATCTTGGAAGGCGACACTGAGGCCAATGGGTAGCTGCAGATCTTCAAAGCTGTTGTTTGGCGTGTCAAACCACTCGTCAATGAAGTTGTGGATGATGGTGACATCAAAGAGAGGCAGATCATTGAAGATTTCTGCTTCTTCTTTGCTCTTGATGAGTTGCTCAAGAGCGTCATCTGCAAGATCTTCATTACTTGACAGATCAATGTCGTCGTTGCGCAGAATGGCAACAGTTGTTAGCTCTTTGTCAGTGTGAGACAGAGGCATCTTGGCCTTCTGGGGCTTGGAGACGCGTGAAAAGTCTTCAGACTGCACACTGTCTTCAGGAGGTGCAATTGCCAATGGCTTCGCCCTTGAGATTTTTGGTGAAGGGGCCGGCTTTGAAGCTTTTGGCTTCTTCAACTGCTTTGGCTTCGGCACTGCAGGCGCGTCATCAGACTCAGTGTCAGCTACAGGCTCATTCACTGCAGTCCCTTTAACCAAGATGTAGGTGATGAGGCCTTCAAGGTTGGCAAAAGGACCGATGACATTGGGTTCTGCATGTCGTGTGCCATCTGCCCTTGGAGATGAGGGACCAGGGTTGAAGTCTAACCCAAAATTCTTCTTGTTCTGCTTCACTGAGTTCTGAGCAAACTTGAAGTTGCGCTTGAACAGATTGTCTTCACGACACCATAGCAGTGACCACGAGTGTGCATCAGCAGGCTGTGGTCCACGGACCATGCATGGATAGAAGCCTTGAGCAATGGCTTCATCTCTGGACCTGGGTAGAAGATTCTTGAATAGGATGTCTCCCCATGGTCTCTTGATGGCGTTTTTCTCAGCATACTCCTGGGTCACAAATCTGTATTTGAACCATTGTTCTGCCCAATATCTTCGAATCCATTGGATTCGGGTCTTGCGCTGACTGTAATCCTCTTCAGGATCTGTCTTGTACATTTCTGAGAGTTCATCTCGCAGATCTCTGGAGGTTTCACCATGATGCTTTCTGCCACCCTTCCTTGCTACTTTCTCTGAAGCCATAAACTTTAACTTGAAAGGCTTCAAGACGTTCAAAGGCTTCAAAGGTTTTCGTTTGCTGGACCAACAGGAACTGGCTTCGGGAGAATTTATGTGATGTTGTAAGAATTCTGTAAATGAATGCAGACTATGAGAACCAAAGGATTCTCCCACGGACATGTACCTGTGACAGCATTAAGGTGCGAGGGAAGGGGAAGAGGTCATATGCATTCTCAGAAGATTTTGAAGATAAATCAGTTTAGAAGACATTGACCTCATCATGCGAAGACATTCACTCATAGATAAGAAGTTAGTTCCAGATTTGTACGAATCCACAGATCAGTACAATTGAGGAATCTAACTACTTTGTGAAGCACAAGTGAATATACTAGGCATGTTATGAGATGCAGTATGAGAGAGATCTAGCTTGTGTGAACAGAAACTGCTTGTGGTAGAAAGTGACAAATCCATAGGATCAATGGTGCTGTAAAAAGAGGAAGTTTTATTTACCACACTAAGAACTGCTAGACGGAGTGTAAGATGAGGCCGAGAAGTTCGATCTTCCATGCCCTAACTTGGCGACAGAGGACACCTACGGCGACGGCGGAGAGGACGATGTCCGCGGTCGGTGTGAAGACGACGTCGGAGAGGTTGCGGCAGCGAAGCGCTTCGTCGCCGATGTCGTCGAGGGCTAGCGGTGGCGCTAGGGTTCGTGCGAGGGTGGCAGAAGAGATAATGACCGTTGTGAGTGTGTATTTATAGGCACAGGGGCGACACTGTGCTATTACACAGGTGCCCCTAGCGATTCGCATCTGAGGAACACGTGGCCATTATGCGGAATTTTGGGGTTTGTTCCATGTCCCATGCATGCCTGGATTGTCGGGTGGTCGTTCCTACTTCTCCGGATTTCATGTGGAGGAATGAGCATTGAAAATGGACTTAATGGTTGTCTCTGTATCTTCTGCTGACAAGGACGCAGAGAAGACATTCGACAGTTTCAATAGAATGCATATGACTTGGGGAGATAGAGTTTGAGATAGAAGCATAGAGAGGTTAGGGTCCGATCACATTCACTTAGTTCAAAAGATTCAACACGAAGACATAGCTATAAGTGAATGCTGTAGAGGACAGAACACTAGCATATATATATGTATATATATATATATATATATATATATATATATATATA